>NC_050444.1:167660876-167703376 GCF_903995425.1 Onychomys torridus
TGGATGTGTTTCATTTTGTAGAATTTGGAAAATTGAAGTATCTATACCACACCATTGATACCTATTCACGATTACAATGGGCAACTGCTCTGAGTTCCAAAAAGGCTGAATTTGGTAGAAGTTATGACCATCATGGGTATACCTGTACAAATTAAAACTGACAATGCTCCAGAATATGTCTCTGTTAAAATGAAACAGTTTTTTGCTTATTACAATATAAAGCATATTACAGGTATACCACACAATCCTACAGGCCAAGCAGTCATAGAAAGATCATATCAGACTTTAAAGGATATGCTAAATAAACAGAGAGGAGTAACAAAATCCCCTAGAAATAGATTATATAATGCTCTATTAACTTCGAATTGTCACAATGCTAATGAAAAAGGAACAACAGCTGCAGAGAGACATTGGATAGTAGAAAAAACTACAGAATTAAATCAGCCTGACCTCAGAATGGAAACCAGGATATGTGTTATGTTGGGGATGAGATTTTTCTTTTGTTTCTACAGGAGAAGAAAAGCTATGGATACCATCAAAATTGGTAAGTGTTCGATTTGAACAAGAAAGACCTCTTAATTAGAAGATGTGATATTTCATCAACCAGCATGACATTCAATTTAAACTAACTTATACCACTTATACCACAAATGGTTTTTATTTAATCAGCTATAAATTGCCAAAAGGAAACCTCCCCAAAGTTAAGGTAGGGGAAGGTCCCCCCCACCAGGAGAATGAAGGCTAAGGAATCTGAAGAACACTTGACAAATGAGACATCTGAAGAAAAAGGACAAATCATCCATAAAAAAAATGTCCCAAGAAAAAGAATTAATTGGCTTATTTGTATATCATATATCTAACAGGAAAAAATTTTATAAGTCTTACTAAATGTTTGTTTCTGCTGTTCTCTACAGATATATAATGCAAATGGTCTTTTTGTAGTCCCAGTTCAATTAAAAATTAAAGCTGGCTTTGGAGTTGGAGTGTGGCTCTCTCCTTCTCTAAACCCAAGCACGCTTGTTAAAACAAAATGCAAAAATCTCTTTTCATATCAGATGAGCGACCTGATATAGGACAGAAGAAAACACAAAATTAAGGGACTATTTTATTGCCACTAATCTCATGACTCTTTGGTTATATTTTGACTCTTTAAAACTTTTCCTAAGGTATGAATTTTATATTAAATTTATAAGATATATATATATATATATATATATATATATATATATATATTTGTCATGATATTAATGGTCATATAGAATACTAACTAATCCTAGAAAAAAGGATTAATCTAGCTTCCTGTACACGATTTTGGGTTTTAGTCTCTATCAGTTTTCTTCAGGGAACCATGACCATGCCTAAAACAGTGACTTTAAAGTCTCCAAAAATATGATGGGACCCCACAATGATGATTCTATCAGGACAATGATAATGTTACTAAGTTGACAAACACCACCCAAAGATCAGTTTTGGACTACAAACTTCTCAGGCCAATTTTGAGTTGGCTAATTGAGATGATCCAGCCTCACAGACTACTGGAACAAGGACTTGAGACAAGCCCTGAACTTTCCCATTATGCAAAGACTGGACAACAAATGATAGAGCTCCCTCTCCCAGGACTTGGCATTTAACCCACAATTTTCTTTTCAGGATCCCCCTAAAGATGCCTTCACACCCAATCAACAGGAAATCATTTTAAGAACACAATGCCTACATTCCCAAGAGGTGGGGTGGGTGGTTTTTTGGTCATTCAATGGGTTATGGATAATTGTCATTGTTTAGGGTGCTTGATTACAAAGAAGATTAGATTCATGGTTCTTATTTTGAAAAGAAAAAGAAAAAAGAGGATATAGATAAGAGGTAGACTATTGAATCTACTCTGAAAAAAAAAGAGATATAGAAATAATAGAATAAAAGGGTAGAATATTGAATTTACTCTGAAAAGAGAAAAAGGGAGGATATAGATATGATAAGACAAAAAGGTAGATTATTGAATTTACTTTTAAAAGGCAACTACTAGTTTTAAATATTTTACATTGGATTGGACTTTTGTATATTGTATACACATTATGTATATTGATACAAATTTGAGATTGATTTTGTTAAAAAATACTGTACATACATTTCTAATCTTGTTCAAGGTATTGTACCTACACAGTTCATTTAACAATGTAATGCAAATTGTTAGTCCTTGAAAGTTATTATTGCCAACTAGTTAGGATATAAAGAAATGAAAGTTAGTAGTTAGTCATTACAATCAAACTTTTAGTTATGTTAGATATGTTTTCAAGATCAAACAGAGATATATCTTAGATATACAGGTCATCTTCAAACACTTCAGAGATCTACAGAATATTGCATTTAAGATATTTTAATAACATAATTTTTCTTTTTTATGATAATTGAGACATGTCTGCTTCTGGCAGCACCAATTTACTTCAGAGAAGATGATGGGCATTGAAGAAACTCCATATGGAGTTTACTTTCACTGTGGCAAAAGTTAGCCACTGGGCAAGAAAGTGCCCTTGCCTTGACTGCTGACATTATGCTGTCCAAAATGGACAAGCAGGACACAAAACAAAGGACTGCCAAACCTTGCCAAGACAAGGCTCTTTAGAAAATCCTGCTTCACAGATGAGTCTCTCAGATATGCTAGGTCTGTAGGCCAAAGATGGATGCCACAACATTGCAGAGGAACCTTGGGTGACTGTCCAGGCTATTGTTTGTTTGCACTTCCTCCTTACTCAGTTAATATTATTTCCTTCTCGGGTTTCTGAGGGAGTTGAAGATTAGATAGTTATAGTTACAGTTTTCCTTGTTAACAAATTCAGTACAGAAATTCACTAAAGAGGTATAAAGTGTATAAGTTTGAAAAACATCAAAAGATAGTTTTTGGTTGGTATTACAAGTTAGGATAGGAAATGAATTAGGTACATTTTAGACTCACCAAAATATGATAAATAATGGAGTATTTTCACTGAATTTGTCAAATGCAAATGGACTAGACATTGTTGATGTATTTATTGCCTGTGTATATTGTATATAGTTATTGTACTTATTGTATATAGTTTTTCTTATATTAGTTATAACCTTCTTTTATTATTTCAGACAAAAAAGAGGAAATATGGTGATATATTGTGTACCCCAAAAAAGCTTACCTGGGGATCAGAGGACAAAGCCAACCACTATATTAAACATAGAGGTCAGGCAGTAGTAGTACATGCCTTTAATCCTAGCATTTGGGAAGCAGAGATTTAACTGGATCTCTGTGAGTTCAAGGCCACACTGGGAACAGAGCCAGGCATGGTGACACATGCCTTTAATCCCAGCACTAGGAAAGAAGAAAGATGGCAGGGCACAGAAAGGTATAAGACATGAATAAACAGGAAGTCTCTTGAGGCTGAGGATTTTGTAGAGGTAAGAACATGGCTGGGCTGGGAGGTGGTGGCACACGCCTGTAATCCCAGCACTTGGGAGGCAGAGGCAGGCGAATCTCTGTGAGTTCGAGGCCAGCCTGGTCTACAGAGCTAGTCCAGGACAAGCTTCAAAGCCACAGAGAAACCCTGTCTTGAAAAACCACACACACACACACAAAAGGGACATGGCTGGCTTGTTCTGTTTCTCTGATCTTTCAGCTTTCATCCTAATATCTGGCTCTGGGTTTTATTTTTATTAAGACTGTTTAGTGATTCATGCTACAGAGGTCAATCTGATCTACATAGCAAGTTCCAGGACAGCCAAGCCTAAATAGAGAGACACTATCTCAAAAACAACAGCAATAACAAAGGAGACCCAGGGCCTGGTGGGTCAGATGCCATTTGGCCAAGTCTAATTCTAGTCCTTTGAAGGCAGAGGATGCTGACTGGCTCCTGGCTCAGGTTATGTGATGTGCTGGGAAGCTAGGGTCAGCCAGAGATCAGAACCAGCTGAATCCAAAAGCCCAAAGGCAGCCACACCAGGTGTCTCCCCACAAGGCCCCAGCCCACTTACAAGTTTAGAAGCTAAGCAGGAAAGTGTGAGGCTCAGGCACAAAGCATAGACTGACAGGATGGAGAAGGCTTCAAGGTCTGTAGGACACTCTGAGTTTCTGCAACTTCAAAAAACTACTGGGTTTATGTAATACATACTCCCCCCCCCCCCTTCATCTGTTTTCTCTGAATACAGGGCAGTAAAGAGCTATACTTGTTCCACAGCAGCACTCAATGTTTACCTGAAGAATTCTACTGTTATTTGAACTTTGCAGGGAGGATGGCCTGTGTTCTGCCCTTCCAAAATCCCCAAACTGACAGGTGTTTTGGAACCTCAGGCACTTAAGAAGCCAGTAATGTCTGTGGACAGATTCTTGCTTACCAGAAAGCTGATGTACTTCCAATTAGCACCAGGGAGATACCAACACTGGAAATAGGCCCCTCCCTACCTGCAGATGCTTCCTTTTGACTCTGGGAAGAGCTTCGGTCAGATTGGAGCTGGTGCAACACCCAACCCCCTCCAAAACTATGCGTTCCAGGAGATTTCCAGACCGTCAAGTGGTGGGCTTAAGGTCAGAATGTGAACCAAGGATACTTTCAGTCTCAGGCTTGGCTGACTTCTTGCCTGGGAAAATGCAGGGGAGAGGAAGGGACACTGACTTTTGTTAAATTCAGGCTCATACCAAAACTGAACATTAATCAATCCAGGCAGCCCCAGGGTATCTAACAAACACTGCACATGATGGCCCAGTTCCATTTGTCACATCTCTGGGGTCAGAGAAGGGGTACTCAGATGTGATCAGAGGCAGTCCCCTTCCTGACTTCAGCACGCTTTAAGGATGTATCTTGATTACTGCAGACCTTTCAAGACCTACAGGTAGAGTTACTAGGAAAGCCTGAAGTAGACACATCACATTTCACAGTATTCAGAATTCTAGGTTCACTTTTGGCAGGGTGTAGGGGTGGGAGATTGGAGGGGCTGTGGAATGGAGATTGAAGCAAGCTCTCACAGTGTATCTCTGTCTCGCCTGGAACTCCTTATGTAGACCAGGACAGATTTGAACTTGTGTCAATCCTTTTCCACTGCCTCCTAAGTGCTGGGGTTATATGAGTATGCTACAATGCCCGGTGATAGGATCCACTTCTGAAGAGAGCAGACCTACTGTGCTCCTACAGTTACCACAATGTTAAAGAACTTCTTGGTGAGGGGGGCAAAGGAGAGGTGAGTGAAAGAACTGGGAGGAGAGGAAGGAAGAGAAACAGCAGTTGAGTTGTAAAAAAAATAATTAATTGGGCTGGAGAGATGGCTCAGGGGTTAAGAGCACTGTCTGCTCTTCCAGAGGTCCTGAGTTCAATTCCCAGCACCCACATGGTGGCTCACAACCATCTGTAACGAGATCTGGCACCCTCTTCTGTATACATAATAAATAAATAAATCTTTAAATAATAAATAAATAAATAAATTTAAAAAATAATAATTAATCAACAACCACAGCAACAACAACAATAATAATAAAGAACTTCTGGTGCCTGCTAATTCTGGGCCAAGGCTCCCCCACCTATCTTCTTGTAAACTACCCTCAGGCATCTTTCCAGATCATAGCCCTCATACACTGACAGCACACCATTCTGAGCTCCTTAATGGTCTATCTTTCCATTATCGCCTCATCAGAACACAGAGACCAGGCTGGTAGATGAAAGGGACATTGGGATCTATCCTGTGCTGGTATGAGCCACCAGCCCAACCTCTAGAACCCAGAGTTCCTCATGTCCTTTGTACAAGGAGTGTGATCTAAGGTCCCCCATTCCTGTTTCCTGCCAGATGGGACATCTTTGCTTTGTATCTCTACAACATTGAGGCCTGTCTTTGCTCCCTCTGTGGCTGAGTGGCCTCAGACACCTCTTCTTGCCCTCTTCTCCTGCTTCCTTCTCCTCATACTCAACAAACCCTTCCTGGTATAGTCTGATACTAGTTTATTTCTGTGCTGCTATGGCTGTGGCCTTCATCCTGGTGAGCCATTATTTGCCAAATAAATATTTGCACAGGGTGGGACTTGATGCTCAGGGTTGAGTATTAAATGGGCCTAAAGTCTAAGGATTCTGTGGCAGCACCACAGAGGCTCAGGGGTAAGAGAACATGATAGAAAGCTGACCTAACTTGCACTTCTCTGGCCTTTAAAGTAGCCTGTGTTTCTAACACCAGGCACAAAGACTCCAGAAGGCAGAACCAATCTGCCTAGACACAGAACCCAGATCCATGAGTTCCCAAAGGAAGGATGAAGGCCAGGAAAAGCTTGAGAAATGCAGGGTTAATGGGACACCATCATAAACATCAGAGATCACTAAAGTAAATCAGGGAAAGGTTCACGGGACAGGGGCCATATTAGTCACTCTACTCTAAATTCATATGGTGTCCTTCATCAGTTACTGCTGCATAACAAGTATCTTTAAACCTAATGGCTGGGAACATACATTTATCATTTCTGGACTGTAGTTTAGGAACCAGCGAAGCCAATGTAACTGGAGGTTAAACTATATGAGGACAGGGTTGCCATAATCCCAAAGTTCAGTGGTAGTTGGTCTTCATACATGTTTGTTCCATGGGATTTTTGTTTCTGTTTGAAGACAGGGTCTTATGTAGGCTAGGTTGATATGGAACTTACTTTGTAGTTAAGGCTGAATTTGAGCTCCTGATCTTCCTTCTTTCACCTACCAAGTGTTGAGATTATAGGCATGGACCACCACATCTGGCTCCATGGTCCTTACTGCTGGGTTACCTGCAAGGACTGGCTATTCAGAGAAAGCCATTCTAGAAAAAAAAACAAAAACAAAAACCCAAGATATCCAGGGCTGGTGCTACAAGATAGTCAGGGCTGGTGGTACAGGCCTGTAATCCCAATTACTTGGGATGCTGAGGCAGGAGAATCAAATGTTTAAGATCTACCAAAATAGAAGGCAAAAATAGCATGGGGGACCAGTGAGATGGCTTAGTGGGGTAACAGTACTTACCACACTAAGCCTGATGACCTGAGTTCAATTCTCAGGACTCACATGATATATGGAGCAAACCAACTCCTGTAAGTTCTCCTCTACAAGTAAGCCATGCTGGTATACATGCACATGTATGCATATATACACAATTAACCAATCAATCAATAAGTATAATTAAAAAAACAAAACAAAACAATAGGGTGAAGATATTCCTTAGTGGTAGAGTGATTGCCCACTATACCTGAGGCCTCCAGTTAAATCTCCAGTAACACACACACACACACACACACACACACACACCAAGATGAAGCTGCAGGCTTTCTATCACCCAATCTTGTATGTGCTACCTGTCCCTTTTGTTTATCCAAAAGCAAACCATCAAGTGTATTAAGAGAGACACTGGGTAGATGTGGGGTATGAGGAGGGTACCCCAATTAACTGTCCTGGATTTAGGACCCCTGCTGGTCAGGATCTTGGCCCACCAGCTTTGCTTGCTTTGGTTTTTATCCTGGAAGCCAATCATCCTATCTATGAGTTTGTCTGTGTTTGCTGATGTACTATCAGTTGTTTGGCTAATAGTATAAAGTCAGAGGACTTTTGAAAAGGCACACATTTTGTTTTAACTTAAATATGCAAATACTCAGTACATATCCACCTGTAGTTAGAGTTTTCCTGCCTGGTCCAGTCAGGACAAATCTCTCTTACCCGCCAGTCCCACAGTCGCTCAGACCCAACCAAGAAAGCACACAGAGACTTATATGATTTACAAACTGTATGGCTGTGGCAGGCTTCTTGTTATCTACTTCTATCTTAAATTAACCCATTTCTGTTAGTCTATACTTTGCCACATGGCTTGTGGCTTACCGGTGTCTTTACATGTTGCTTTTCATGGCGGCGGCTGGTGGTGTCTCCCCGCCAGCCTTCTACTTCCCAGAATTCTCTTCTCTCTTGTCCCGCCTATACTTCCTGCCTGGCCACTGGCCAATCAGAATTTTATTTACACAGAGCGATATCCACAGCATCCACCTGTTGTGGGGCCTGGGGAGCAGACTACAGGGATGATACATTCAGAGGCCTATTACCCACTAGTGTTGCTTCAAATTGTGGTATATGTTGTCTTTATCTGGTCTTTTCTTTCTTTTTATTTTTTTATGTACTTATGTATGTATGTATGCATGTGTATTTTGGTTTTTTGAGACAACATTTTTCTACATAGCCCTGGCTGTACTGGAACTCACTATGTGGCACCACACCTGGCTTTCACCTGATTTTTGCAAATAGTTTCACTTAATTTCTGTAAAAATAGCTCGTTTTGCATTTACTTAATGTGTTTATGGCTTATTTAGTTTAAATCACATCCTCTCAGCACCAAAGCCCAGTAACACCACTGACATATTACAGCAAACACAAGCCATCTATAACATTTCAGAGTGACACACATTGGTGATGGAGGACATGCATAGGCCACAGAACAAACAGAACTTTTAGGCCTGGAGTAGGGCTGGGATATAGAATGCTCATGGTACACAAAGTGTTCTGATTTGAGTTCTTTCTTTTTTGTTGTTCTTTTTTTCAAGATGGGGTTTCTCTGTGCTGTCCTGACTGTCCTGGAACTCACTCTGTAGACCAGGCTGGGCTGGAACTTAGAGATCTGCCTGTCTCTGTCTCTGGAGTGCTGGGATTTAAGGAATGAGCCACCACTGACTGGCCTGATTTGAGTTCTTGAGGGCAGAGAAGCACCTTGTGCTCTCAGAAAAGTCCTCCAGGTACTAAAGAAGCCACCTCCTTTGAAAATTGTAGAATTTTGTTTTGTTTTTATGATAGTAGGTTCACTAGGTAGACTTGACTGTCCTGGAACTCACAGAGATCCCCCTGCTTCTGCCTCCAGAGTGCTAGAATTAAAGGCATGCACTGTTATGCCCTGTTTTGTTTTGTTTTGTTTTGTTTTGTTTTGTTTTGTGACAGGATCTCTTGTGTAGAACTCCCTATGTAGTTGATGATGACTTTGGATTCCAGATCCTGCCTATACCTCCCAAGTACTAGATTATAGGTATGCACTGACATACTCATCAATGTGTTGTATTAACAATATGAGGAGGTAAACGAGGCTCTAGAAGTCTAGAGGCTGTACTCTGGGTGGCTAATGAGGTTTGGGGACACCAGGGAGCCATAATTTGAGGCTGTGGGGGCTGGTGGTATAAGCTTTTCCTAAAAGAAGAAGAGATGATGACAGGTTCACTTTCTACTTTTCCTCCAAAGCCAACTTGGCCCAGGGGTTGAGGCATCCTTAGCATCAACCCTCAGACCACCTCCATGTTCTTTGGTTTGTGGAGTGTGAGGTCAATGTTCAGATCCCGAGAACCTTCTGGAAAGGGCTCAGGCTATACTCTGCCCTTTCTTCCTTAGTCCAAATGGGTAGAGTTGGAGCAGCAATGTGACTGGTATTGTTGACCTAGTCTTGGTGGACAGCTGCTGGAGAAGGATGCCACCTGCAGGGCAGCTCAGGAATCCATTGCTCCCAGATGCTCTTAACTTGTGCTCCATGGCCTTGAAGCACCTGAGTCAGAGTTTCAAACTGGAATGCAAAGCCCATTTGAGGCCAAAGAGGAGGATTGTCCCTGTGTAGGTAACATAACAAAAGCTGGGTGAGTATGATGGCAACTGGGATAGTGTCCTTCCTCTAACCAGTAGAGTCCAGAGGCAACCATTTGTTGTGAGAGTGAGGTCATCCACTACAGCTAAGCCTTGCTGACAACAACCATGCCAACTCTCACAGGAGCTAGGACACTTATGTATGGCCAAGCTCTTCTAGCTCCAAGGTTCTAGCCAAGCTGATTATTTTGGTTGGCTTTGAGGGTTGGTGGGATTTGTGGAGTCAGCAGCACAGCCTAATGAGTGGCTGGCTATAAGGCTGGCACCCCTTCTATACAGTGCCTCAAAGCCCTTCCCTCCCAAACCTGTGCTAATTATCCATCTTGCACAGCCCATCTTGTATAATCTCCTCACCCATGCAAACACAGCACCTATCCAGGAAGACAGTATCTGTCTCAAGTCCATTCAGCTCTGACTGAGGCTCAGGTGCATCCCTTAGCTCTATCTGCAAAGCAAGTGCCATTTAGGTATATTCTCATCCCCACCTAGCCCTGCTGGTTACCAATAAGTGGCATATGTAGTTTGTAGGACTGTCTGGGCTGCAGGAGGAGGGCTTGTTAGTTATCATAGCCCACTTAGCCTGCTTCCTTCTGTATCCTCTCTCAAAGGATTCCACACAAGATGTTCAAGTCTATAGCCACCAGCCTAGGGCCTGGTTAGAGAAGGTGGGAGGTAAACACAGCAATTAGAGCCTCCTTCTATTACATGGATTATGTAGCCTGTTAACTGAGCCTCCCTCAGCTCCAGCTGTTTGGGAAGGAAACACTGAGGACTCTACCTGTTCATTCCTCCCACATGGGTGAGGGGCTTCTGGGCTTTGCTGATGGTGGAGGTGGACAAGGTGCTTCAGACTTGCATATAGTTGGGGAATGCTAGGGGTGGGCTAAGGGCTCCTTGCTCTCTATTGGTCCTGAGGCACCATCAGCTTCAGCCTATAAGGTCAACCCTGAGACACATTCCCAAGAAGCTACATAACCTTGTCCTGGAGACAGGATCTAAGAGCCAGTGAGGACCAGGAAGAACAAGCCTCTGGGAACATAGGGATAATTGCTTCCTTGTGAGATGCACAGAACCAGCAAGCCTGAGCATGTCTACCCTAGGGACCTTCCTTACTGATGTGACACAACACAATGAACTCTGCTGCTGTCTTCAAGGACCCCTAAAGAAACTGCTGAGCTGGCCACTTAGCTGAGCCATGCTCTGCAGCCTTTAGAAGAGATCATAGCGCTGTCAGGAGCTCTGCCTTGGTTGTCCTTTTTAAAGGTTTACTGGTGTTATTTTTTATTATGTGTGCCTATGTATGGGTATGTGCACATGAGCTCAGGTGTCCAAGGAGGTCAGAGGTTTCAGATCCCCTGCAGCTGAAATTCTGAGCAGTTGTGAGCCACCCCACATAATAGGAATAAAAGTCTGGTCCTCTAGAAGAACAGTACATGCTCTTAACCATTGAGCCCTGTGGTGGGTATTGTGTTCCCTGAAATATTGTGTGTTCCCTGAAATAAACATATCTGGGGTCAGAGAACAGACAGCCACTAGAACAAAGCCAAAAATGGTGGCTAGAAAATGGGAAGAGTAAGCCATAACAGAAGTTGGGCGGTGGTGGTGCATGCCTTTAATCCCAGCACTTGGGAGGCGAGCCAGGTGGATCTCTGTGTGTTCAAGGCCACTTTAGAAACAGCTAAGCATGGTGACCCATGCCTTTAATCCCAGAAACCCAACCTTTAATACCAGGGAGTGAGGGCAGAAAGAGAAAGGTATATAAGGCGTGAGGACCAGGAACTAAAGGGATAAAAGCATGTAGTTAGTTAAGCATTTGGTTGGTTAAGCGTTCAGGCTTTGGAGCAACACATTTCAGCTGAGATTCATGTGGAGGAGGACTCAGAAGCTTCCAGCCTGAGGAAACAGGATCACCTGAGGAACTAGCAAGGTGAGATAGCCGTGACTTGTTCTGTGTCTCTGATCTTCCAGCATTCACCTCAATAACTGGCCTCGGGTTTGATTCCATTAATAAGACCTTTTAAGATTCCTACTACAGAGCCCTCTCTCCAGCCTTGGCTGCCCCCCTCTTTGATGTGGCACATATTTCAGGGACTATGAATTCTGTCCAAACCACCTCTTTGTAGAGAAAAGGACAGAAGCCAAACCAGCTGAATCAGGCAGCCTCTTGGATGTTTGCTGAGCTCTGGACCACAGTGGCAAATCTTGCAGAGTACAATTACCATCCAGAAACTGATGTGACACCAGTATATTTCATTTCATCTCTCCATGTAGGAGAAAGTTGTAAGAACGTAATGTTAAAATCTCTGTGCTGCTCAGGCCCAGTATTTTGCCGTAACTCTCCTCCTTCCACAGATGCTGATGGCGTCCTACTGAGACAACAAGTCTATATTTAACAGACTTCCTGGTGCCAGGACCCCTCACCTCAAAAGTAAGTTTACTTCAAACTGAGTACTTCTCAGGGTAACATTCTGTATCGCCTTCTCTGATTCCTGCCTAGGAATTGAAGAGCCTGGCTGCAAGCTCCTGCTATGAAACCTCCCCATCCTCAGGAAGGTTTAAGAACAGGCCTCATTTGTGATGTGGGTTGATTCCTCTCTTTAGAGACTCCTCCTTGCTGTTTGTCTCTGGTGTTGGGGCCTGAACTCTCTTTGGAGCCCTTGCCATGTTGTTGCCTCATACTCTGTCTGTCTATGGTGTTAATAACTTTTTCAATAAATTCGCTAGTAACCTTTGCTAGTCCCCCTTGAGCCCTCCATCTGAAACCTTTCAGAAGTGATACGGTTTTGTCACCATGAAGGGTGATCTCCCCTCCCCTCTCACCATCCCTTCCCCATCAACTGCTCCACTTCCTTTGTCTAACATTTCAGGGATGTTTGGTACAAGGTAGCATTCAAGTTGTAGTGGATATGGATGGCTGGTTCACTTTTATACTGTGATGGTCTCGGGTGACTGACCCAATCAAGGGACATTGTAAATGTTTTCAGGTTGGGTTCATACAAATAAAACTGCTATAAACACTATACAGGGGTTTGTGGGAAGTAAATTTTCATTCTTTTGAGACATTGTTCTGGACCATGCAGTAAGTGTATATTCAAGAAGGGACTGTCAATTTTCCAGGACAACACATTATCATACCCCATCAGCAATGTGTGGGAGTTCTCGGCAACAGGTGCAATTGTTTTTATTTTTATCCCTTCTGACTGGTGTGCAAGATGTCATTTTCTTAATGTATATCTTTAAATGGCAATGATATTTATGAGAAACCTCTTTTAAATCCCCTCAAGGTTATTAGCCTGACAGAGACTCACATTGCTTGAGCCTCCCATCAAATTGGACATGCAGTTTCTTACTTCCAATTTATGGGATGAGACAGAGTCACCATCTATGTTAGGAATAAAGGACACAGGCCATCTTGGCTGTGGGTGCTTGTTAGAAATAAGTTCTGGATTACAAAAAAAGAGACCGCCATTCTAACTGAAGTGTCTGGACAAGGCAAACTTCACTCCTGATCAAGAGGGTGTGCTCAGAAAGAGTAAACACACATCAGGACAGAAACTAGGAAGTGCATTTGGCTTTTATTCTAACTGAGGTGGTGGTTGTATCATTTCTTCCTCCATTGGCTGGAGTTGGAACTTACAATTTTACTCAATTGACTAGCCTGGAAAGAATTGGTGCACAGGAAATGGATGAAGGGAAAGGGATCACTGCTCCAGGGAGAAAAGGGTCACTGTTCCAGGTCATCAAATTCCTAGAATGGAGCAGTGGGCCTTTGTGTAAGCAAAGGCTTTGCTGGGTGGTGAGGATTAAAACATTTGCATAAAAGTCTCACAAATTAGAGGGAGGTGATGAAGATTTCATTTCTTGTCCTAAACACAACTTTTATAGTATTTGATAGAAGAGACTCATGTTGAATATTTCTTACAGAGCTCAGCCTGGTGTTGCCCTGATGCACAGGGATTACCATGCTGGGTTACTTTTGCTTTATTCATGGGCTCCTTTGTGAGACACTAAGATTTTTCTTTTACAACAATTTAGGAGCTTGGAAAAGATCCCAGGATAGAAAGTATCTTGGGACTGTAGGAAGGGCTAAGAGAAGACCAGGAATCTCTTGTGCATGTGACCAAGGTAGGAAAAAGCAAAGAATGGCAAAGTACTCTAGCTCTGTACAGGGTTTCTCTGTATAACAGCCCTGGCTGTCCTGGAACTCTGATTTGTAGACCAGGCTAGCCTCAAACTCAGAGATCTACCTGCCTCTGTCTCCCGAGTGCTGTGATTAAAGGTATGTTGCTGTGGAACAATCTTTAAACACTGTAAATATGTATTACTCTCATTGCTTAATAAAGAGATGAATGGCCTATAGCTGGGCAGGAAGAGATTGGGTGGGAGAGCCAGACTAGGAGGACACTGGGAAGAAGAAGGGAGGAGTCTGAGGAGATGCCATGAGATGCAGAGTAAGCTGGATGAAAAATAGTTTATGAAGTAAACAAGCCTCTGGGCAGCACACAGATGAATAGAAATGGGTTAGTTTGAGTTATAAGAGCTAGCTAGAAACAAGCTTAAGCTATTAGCTGAGCATTCATAATTAATATTAAGTCTCTGTGTGGTTATTTGGGGAGTGGCTGGTAGGACAGAAAAGTCCACCCACAAATGGCACATAAAACCTGAAAAAGCTTTTTAAAAAGGTTCTAAACACACAAAAATGAAGCCAAATGTGGCTTCTTAGTCTCATGTCTCTTGGGCCAGCCACAGTATGGAGATGCATCTCCTAGCAGCTGCCTGTGAAATGGAGCTGGTTACCAACCACCATGTGCTCCTACCATACACTAAGCTGAGCAGTGTTGCAGATAGCAGTTTAAGATCTGTCTCATGAAATCAAAGACCAATACAGATACTCAGTAAAGACAGATCCAGATGGAAAAAACCCCTCTACATGGGTTTAAAAAATATACATAGGCTTTGGAGAGAAGAGAAAAGGTATATACAATCATAGATTAAAAACAGTTTAAAAATAATAAAGTCCTTAAAAAGGAATAAAGTAATTAAAAATACAACAAGCCCCCCCCACACACACACACACAGAGTCTGGGTCCTGTATGTTATTGTATTATCTTAGATTTTCTGATTGCTAATGAACTAACAACAGCTGCTAACATATACCAGATTATGAAAACTGTTGGATAAAACCAACCTACATATTTAAAAAATGTCTTTAATTCAAAATGGAAATCAAAATATATGTTACATTGGGGAAGAGGCTGTGCTTTTATTTCCACAGGAAATGAGAGGTTGTAGATTCATTCCAGGTTAATATGGATCCAGTTTGATCAAGGAAGACCCCCTGAAAATCCTGGCTATAGACATAAAGAAATAAACCTAGAGAAACTACAAAACATGTAATGTATATTTTACCTGTTCAAACATAAAACAAAAGATCATCTTTGGCTAATTTGTGTACAACATACAGTCTATATTTATATTAATACAGACATGTATGTTACCTTTAAAGGTTTATGTATTTTCAGACACCAATAAAAATGGATGGCCCCGGTAATCCAGCATTCAAAACAGCTTCAAGGCTGCTGCCTGAGATGGTCCAACCTCACAAACTACTCTGGTCAAGATTTAACAATTATCCTGATTTTCTTAAGTTTCCCCTAAGATAACAACAGGAAGTAGTCTAGAGAATGAGGCCCACATTCCCAAGAGATGAGATATGGGTGGGTTTTGGTTATTCAATGGATATGGATATTTGTCATTGTTTGGGGCGTGGAGTTGGTTACAAGTTGTTATTGGTCCTAGTTAAAAAAAAAAAAAAAAGCTAAAAAAGGTGTTAAATTCAAAGATCTTTTTCTAAAGGAAAAAAGGGAGATATGATATAGGAATAACAAGGAAAAAGGGTAGATTATTGAATGTGGTAATATATTGTGTACCCTAATAAAATCTGCCTGAAGATCAGAGAACAGAACAAGCCACTAGATTAAACACAGAGGTCAGGTAGTGGTGGCACACACCTTTAATCCCAGGAAGGAATGGCTGGGCAGAGAAAGGTATATAAAGCATGAGGAGACAGGAACTAAAGGCTTTTCGGCAGAAGTGTGCCTTCCAGCTAGAGGATTTTTCAGACTGAGGAGTTGGTAAGGTAAGAGGTGGTGGCTGTGGCTTGTTCCTTTGTCTCTCTGATCTTTCAGCATTTACCCCAATTCTGGCAGCCACCAGACAGACAGATATGAGGAGCAGAGAAAGTAAGATATACAGAAGGAAAGAAAAGTAAAAAGCCCTAAGGCAAAAGGTTGATAAAAAGAAACAGGTTAATTTAAGTTAAAAGAACTAGCTAGAAATTAGCCTAAGCTAGGCCGAGCATTCAAAACTAATAAGTATCCGTGTCATGATCTGGAAGCTGGTTGGTGGCCCACCCCCAAAAAACTGACACACAAAAACAAAAAAATCTTGAGCTTGTGATATGATAGGAGTCGTCAGTGCTTTACCAGAGCTAGATTAATAACTTAAAAGAACTCCACTAATTAGTATTAAAACTCTGAACTTTTGAAGTCTTAATATAACAATAACAGGGAGGGAAAGAAATTTGAAACATTTTTTATTTTTCACATACCTTAAATCACTTTCTAAGTTCTTTACAGCTTACTTTTAACACATCTTAAATCATTTTCTTAGACCTTTACAATTTACATAAATTTCAGCCTTTTTATTTCCATCCAATCATTTACCTTGAGACAAAGGTGGTTGATTACCAAGAGCCCTCATTGCAAAGCAAATTCCTTTAGATAAAGGAATAATTAAAAGTTACATTGAAACCTGTTTTGTGAGTTTATCTTTTAGTGTGCAGTCTGCCAGCAAGGTGAACTGTGTTTGCAGTGGCTTTCTCAGCAGGAGGCCTAGTAGCTCTAGAAAAGTGAGGCCTAGTTTTACCTATGAAAAGAACTGCAACTGTGGGAAGAGCTGCTGCTGCTGCCAAACTGATAGAGCTATAATTGGCTACCAACACTGTCAGTGATCTGAGAATGATGAAGAATAACAGGAAGTATAATCCAAATGACCTCTGAAGGGACTCTGGCAGGCCTTGCCCTTCTCTCCCATTCCCTCTGCCTTGCTAAAAACCATTAGATTATATTCCTAAGGCTAGCCATCAAGGTCTATTCCCTTATTTAGCCACTTCTTCCTTCTGTGGCTGACTACCAAGGTCCAGCTATCAAAGTATCAAGGTCTAGCAATCAAAAGCTTCCTTTGGTTTACCTAATTAACATGCCCAATCAAAGTATACCATCAAATCCTAGCCCATTCCAACACAGATCTCCCCTTCTCTTCTTATTTTTACACCTGCAAGGTCATTTGATGCTGTCTTTTTCTGCCTGAGTCAGAAAGCAGTCACTTTAACTTTTCTTCCCCACTTAATAAAGGATCTTTCTGTGGAAACAGACATTTGGGTGTGGTTTGTGCCTAATCTGGGGTCCAGGAGGGACCCACACACACACACACTGTGTGTGCGTATGGGGGGTCTTCTTCAGCCTCTGTATCAATTAAAATGACAGAGATTTATTGACTACGTGGACAATTACTCAAGACTCCCATGGTCTTGATGGCTTTGCTGGAGACAGAAGTAGTCACTTCAGCTCTTACACAGGATACCATTAAATCTTCAGCTGCTGCACAGGGTAGCATTGGCCTTTAGCTGCCAGGAGGTCTGTGAAATTTTCCTGTGTTGGAGGCACTTGGGGAAACTGACATACTTTGATGAGGCAGAGCAGGGCAGTCAACCCAACAGTGTCCATAGTTTTGTCAGGGCCCTGGCAATGAGTGAGGTATGAGGCAGTTCTTTGCCCATCGGTTAACATTACTACAATCCAGATGGAGTCATCTATGCCCAACCTTCTTAGAGACTTTGGGGTCACCACTAGGATCTATTTCTATTACAGGGAGCTTTTTTCATTAAACACTTTAAATGACATATTCATCAGCTCTCTGAAGAGTCTGAGGATCATATCTATTAAACATATGTGGTGGTTTGAAAGAAAATGCCCCCCCCCCCAAAAAAAAGAATGGTATTATAAGGAGGTATGACCTTGTTGGAGGAAGTATGTCACTTTGAGGATGGGCTCAAGCTATGCCCAATATGGCACAGAGTTCACTTATGTTGTTTGCAGATCAAGATGTAGAACTCTCAGCAACTTCTCCAACACCATGCCTTCCTGCAAGCTACCATGTTTCCCTCCATGATGATAATGGACTAAACCTCTGAAACTGTAAGCCACACAAATTAAATGTTTTGTTTATAAAAGTTTCTGTGCTCATGGTGTATCTTTACAGCAATTGAAACCCTAACTAAGTAATCAGTATACCTGATTTTAAAGAAACTTTATTTGTTTTTAGTTACTTGCTTTAGTCTTAACCTTGAAATACATAGAGAAGGCTAAATAAAGCTTGTCATTGTAAATGAATTACATTTTTACTTATCATGACTATGAGCATAGTTCTGAACACATTAAATAATTTTATTTTAATTATCTTTAACAGTTTACAACAAGTTAGTAACTTCTATAAGATTAAGATTTTATAGAAGCTTCCATAAGATTAGGATTTTTATCCCTATCAAGTTTGAGCCTTAAAAATCTGAATTGAATTGGGCTGGAGAGGTGGCTTAGAGGTTAAGAGCACTGGCTATTCTTCCAGAGGTCCGGAGTTCAATCCCCAGCAACCACAAGGTGGCTCACAACCATCTATAATGAGATCTGGTGCCCTCTTCTGGCATGTACACAGAACACTGTATGTGTAATAAATCTTTTTTAAAAAAATCTGAATTGAAGTTTCTTTAGCCTTGTATAACATTAGTGGGACCAGCCTTAATATTATACATCCCAGGGGCTCAGGAAAGAGAACTATGAACAGCGAGGACTATTTTTGGGAAACAGAATCTCAGCACACAAAGCTGCTCTATAGTCTACTTGCTTTAATTCCTCTGGCATAACATCCTATTTACACAGCTTCAGTTCTGTTCTCGTGCCTAGCTCCTTTCTTGCCTGATTTCTCTCTATATTTATTTACTGCTCCCTCTAAGTTCTATCTTGATTCTCTTGTCTTAATTCTGCCTCATCTAAGTCCTTCTCATCTCATTCTTACCTAGCGAGTACTTCTCCATCTGATTCTTCCTCATCTTCCATCTTGTCCACACATTCTCTCTGGTCAAAATCCTCCTTATCATTCTTCGTTCTCCATCTCTAAGTTCCCCTAGTTCCCCCTAAGTCTCTCCGGAGTCCAGTTATAAACCCAAGCAATAGCAAACCCCAGGTCAAGCAAGGTCACCAGGCTTGAATTCTATGGGGTCATAAAGGTAGGTAAGAATTTTCCTCAGGCAGTGACCACCAGGCTTTCTTATATGACCTAAAAATGGAGTGGTTAAGGGAGGAGGTCAGCTGAAAGCTAATATCAGTTAGTATATCAAAAAGGGAATTTATGTGCTCAATCTATATTCCTAGGAGTGGTTACGTAAAAAGTTAGGGGTCTATAAAGTCAGTAAAGCTGTAAGAAAGGAGGGTCCAAGCTAAATTGTGTAAAACTATTACTTAAGGTCCACTTGACTTAGGTGGTGTCTCCTTATGGAATTTACCTTAAATCAGGAGACTAGTTTGTGGTAATCTGGACTTTTATTTCTGTTAGTTCTAGAATGTGGCTAAGGGAGATATCTGATTCCAGTGCTAAAAGGGGAGAAATGAATGGGCTGGGGGCAAGGAAGCCTTTCCTGGGGCTGTTCTCCAAATACCTTGAATGTATATGTCCAGAGAGTGATCAGTCCATACCTCTTTTTGCACTTCTTTTTGTTTTTGTTTTTTAAGATTTATTTGTTTGTTTGTTTGTTTGTTTATTTTGGTTTTGCAAGACAGAGTTTCTCTGTGTAGCTTTGGAGCCTGTCCTGGATCTCATTCTGTAGCCCAGGCTGGCCTCGAACTCACAGAGATCCACCTGGCTCTGCCTCCAAAGTGCTGGGATTAAAGGTGTACACCACCACCGCCCGGCTATTTTTTTATTATGTATACAGAAGAGGGCACCAGATCTCATTACAGATGGTTGTGAGCCACCACGTGGGTGCTGGGAATTGAACTCAGAACCTCTGGAAGAGCAGTCGGTGCTCTTAACCTCTGAGCCATCTCTCCAGTCCCTGTTTGCACTTCTTAGGGAAAAATCAATTGGGAAAACTATGAAGGCACACATGATTTTCATAACAGAATACAGCTGATATATAACAAGCCAAATAACACCAAAAGCTCCTTGGAGTTTGTTTTCCTCTGAAGAAATTCCTTGATCCCTTCAGGTAGTGGCTTTGCCATAACCAGCTGAGTTCTTATAATATTTTCCTGTGGCCCATAGCACTTTAGCATCATAATAAAACTTTAAACCATAAATACAGCCCATAGGGAGACTGGGAACTTTCCTGATCTTTTTTAGTTTGTTTGTTTGTTTTGGTTTTGGTTTTTCCAGACAGGGTTTTTCTGTGTAGCCCTGGCTATACTGGAACTCACCTTGTAGACCAGGCTGGCCTTGAACTCAGAAATGCCTGCCTCTGTCTCCCAAGTTCTGGAATTAAAGGCATGTGCCACCACCACCCAGCTTCTGATCCTTTTAATAGTGCACCATTACAAAATTTCAGTTTCTTGTATGATTCAGTTTGTCTAAGTAGCTAAAGCTTAGCAAAGTTAGCAAAGACAAAGAGGATAGACACTTATCTTCAAGTCAGTTACTGTTAACCTCAGTAGACCTTGTGAATTTATAAACTTTATTTGTCAAAAATATATTATTATTTAAAAATTTATAGAAGCCTGATGTTGAACAGTTAGCAAAGACATAAGTGGTTAGACATACATCTCTAAGTCAGTTTCTGTTCTGTTAACCTGAGTATACCTTTATAACCTTAGGAATTTGTCCTCATAAAAAATAAAGAGAGGTTTCAGTAGGTCTAAGAAGTTTTATGGTTGTTGCCTCAGTTGGTTTATACCACATGGTCATCTTAATCAAGATGGTGGTGAAGTTACATTGCATGTACTTTTTGAAACTTTTTTTGGGGGGATCACAGGGAGTTGAGACATGGTTTCTTTGTGTAGCCTTGGCTATCCAGAAACTAGCTCTGTAGACCAAGACAGCCTCAAACTTACAGAGCTTCACCTGCTTCTGCTTCCTGAATGCTGGGATTAAAGGCGTGTGCAACCACCACCTGGAGCATGTACTTTGTTTTTAACCTTAGTAAAGGTAGTTGCCAGCAACATGGTTGCTTCCATCCTCATGAGGCCATTAGCCAAGATGGAGGAGAGCCACATGGTTGCTATTTTAAAACATCTATTTCCCTAAACAAGAGCTGAATCACATATAACATGCTATAGCAAATTATCTTTTTCCAGCTGTCATTTTTTCTTCCCCCCCAACACAATATTTTTTATCAATAATTTGGGAATTTCACACATTGATCACACTTACTTCCCATTCCTCCCAGGCTCACCCCCCGCCACACTTCCCTGGCACCCTCTAAAACCAACCAACCAAACAACAAAACCATCAAGTCCAGTTTGTGTTGCCCATGTACTCATTGGAGCATGGTCAAACCCCTAATGGCCAGCCCCTTAAAGAAAATTAAGTCCTTCCCCATCTCCCCTACCCAACTCCACCTGCCAGAATCCATCAACTGTGAAGAGCTATGCTTCAGTATCTTTATCATATTTTTTAAGGACTCTCTTCAATATTTTCCTGTCTAGACTATTCCTTTTTTGGGGGGTAGGGGAGTTTGTCATAGTGTTGAGGTGTCCAAGGCTCCAAATCTACTCAGGTAGGCACAAGAGTCCACATAAAGCAAGATCTTTATTGAATTGGATAGCAAAAACTGACCAGTCAGGGACAACAATACAGACTTGGTAGCTGACTGTATCTCTGAATGTTCATTTTGGCAAGTATTTAAGCAGAAAAACCACAAACACCTGTGCCAAGTTACAGTTATATTTTTCACCAATCAGGATTCAGGGATAGGGTATTTTCCTAGGGATGTTTCCTTGTGGTACACTTTTCTTGTCCTCATTGGTTGGCTTATTCATTTGTGGCGAGGCAACTTGCCTAGCATTCATGTCTCAACTTGCCTGATTGTCAGTTACCCAGGGAGGTCTAGAGAGGTCTTGGGAGCTTAAACTTTATTTGACCCTTATTCAAAATGGAAGTTCTATCCATAATGGCTTCAGTTTGGTTTCTTCTTACAATAGAAGCCTTCAATATCTCTCATTCTTAGTCATGAGTCTACAGTCATTAATACTACGGCAAAAGAAGCTTTCTTGCTTATAGCAGTTGGTGGCAACACTGATTATGGACTTCCACATGGTTTCTGGTGGTAACCCAGACCACAGACATCAACCTAGTCCAAGGTAGCAGTATGGATTACTGACATCAACAAGTCCTTCAGTGGCAGCACAAACCATGAACATCAACATCTCTGGTGGTAGCCCTGATTGTGGACCTCAACAGGATCTTTGGCAGCATCATGGACCATTGACATCAACATGGCCTTCAGCAGCAGCATGGAACACAGAAGTCTTTTGAGGAGGTTTAATTCAGAAAATGAACCATTTTTCATCTTAGATATGTTGTTATTCAGAGTCAGGGTGATCATGCAGTTAGACACTATGTCTAGGGATAGGACCTGCTTGAGCTCCTGGCTCTGTACACCACCCTGCCCTTGGTGCTAGATGCCCTGCCAGTATCCTGGGTACAACCATTATGTTTGCAGCCTGAGGACAGCGCCACCACACTGTGCTCTCCCCTGCCCCAAGCAGGGTAAGCAGCATGAACATCAGCAGCAGCTGTGGCTCCATGTTGCAGGCCAGGCCTGTGGGCTTAGCAGGTGGTGACATGCAAGGGGGTTGGCTGTTAACATGAACCTCTGGACAGCCTGAAGAGTGGTCCTACTTGGCAGACATGCTTCTTTATTGCACACCCATACCTGTCTCTGCTGCTGTGTCTCTATTTCTACTTTTCTTAGACTCTATTCTGTTCTGCCATATAGTTTAAAAAATGAAACCATTTTTTAAAAAGCATCTTCTCATAAAACCTGCCAATTTAGTGAGAGATACTGTGAGTGCCATTGCATGGTTCCTCTTGAAGCCTCTGTGGGTTTCTCAGGCTCCTCGGAGCAGCCCCATGGCCGCTTGGATACTGTCAGCTGTCTCCATTTCAAATTATCTTTCCCCACTATGTATATTTTTAAACTATAAACTTTTCATTTCAAGTTTTATGCTAAATTTTTGTTACAGATTTTTAGCCATACCCAATGAATTTACAAATCCTGAGATAGTTTACAGCATAGTCTTAAAAGATTTTTTTTTTTTTTTTTTTTAGAGCCAAGAGCAAAGAAATTGTAGAGAGCCACCTAGGGTATTATAATCCTACCATGGGTCCTGATTGGGAACTGCCTCGGCCTTGGGTGGATAGGCAGCATTAGTTTGATGAAGCTGGTCTGCATGTATCCAAACTTGTCCCAAACCTGTCTGTGCACCCCAGGAAGTAGGTTATTAGAAAGGATCATGTATATATCATGAAAGGTGAGACCATAAGATTGGGCAATATATTGGAATTGTTTAATAAAGGAAGTAGAATTAAAGATATAAGAACGCAGTTTTTTTTTCTCTCTGAGAAAGTTCCACGAGGAAGAAAGGGACATGAACCTTAACCAGTCCTTTCACCCAGGCCACCTCTCACAAAGGGAGAATGGTTGCCGGGTTGACATGGCTGGAGTCGGATCCCACTTGAGACTCAGTGACAGGAGGAGTGAAGCTGGGAGCCAGAGTCAGGCGGTTGGAGCAGCCTGAGGAGTGGGAGCGGGAGGTCAGATAGGCAGAGGTTCATTAGCAGAGTCCAGAGCAGTAGTGAGAGATTCCTCAGTTTCAGGTTGCATAGCTAGGAGCACATGGGCAGGAGAGAAGGAATCAAGAAGAGAGGGTTTAAAGCTAAGGTTAAAAAAAAAAAGCTTGGATGTAAGGTAACTCTTTCTATTTGCCCATTCACTGGCAGAAGTTAGATAATTCTTGTAAAATATCGGGGTCCAGTGAGCCATTAGGTAGCCATTTTTATTGTTATCTAAGGGATATTTAGGCCATTTTTTAGTGCACAGGCGGACAAGCTTAGAGGTTTTAAAGTAAGCATTAAGCTGAGAGGCTTATGAGTTTCTAGAAGACATCCCAGAGGAGAGGTAGGACTAATGGGGCTGGAAGCCATGTTTCCCATGGCTGTGGCAGAGAGAAAAAATAAAAAAATAAATGTGATCCAAGACTACAATCTCAGGTGTCCCCAAGATCAAGTGAGGATTGGCGATTGACACAAGTCATTCAATGCTTCATAAAGCTAGAGAATGAGGTCTGAGGCATATGTAGCCCGAGGATGAGGGTCTGACAGGGAGCTGTTTACTGTGGGAGAGAAGCCATGAGACACAACAAAACCCACTATAAGAGTTTATTAAGAGATGGGAATAGAAAGGATGTGCATAGGCCTATGGAATGACTGTGCAGGAAGAGAGAGAAGGAGTAGGTGGAACCTACTTTTATAGGTCTCCCTTCCCACCCTGCACATGTGCATATGGGTTTACATAGCTATGGCATGCATGCACATAGATTACATGATCACTCAGTGCACGTATTACATATGATGTAAGGCCCTAGGATGACTAAACATCCTGCCTGGCTACTGGACAGCGCATGTGCGGTCATGTATCTGGAGAGTGGCTAGGAATTCTAACACCAATGTACAGTATAAGGACAACGACCTCAAAATTGTGACAATACACAAAATATCTTAACGTGAGGTAGAAATGTATAGTGCAATATGATAATAATATCTCTAATATGTGAAAATCTACCTGGCAGTTCGATCACACTAGGAAACACGTACAATGGCAAGAAGCACGGCCTCCTTCAGGCTGTATAGCTTAAGGTCATGGGTAGAGCAAATACCAGTACAGTTTTCAGTAAAATAGCAAAGGTCTAATGAAATCTCTGAATCTGAGGAAGAAAGGAGAAAGGGCCATGAAATGAACTCTACTGGATAGGGGAATGGTTCCTATTAGATCTAAGAGGGAGCTGAGAGACAGAAATCAGGGTCACTGTGAGGGACAGGGTCATAAGGAGGAATGTCACTCAAGGGAGGACAGGCAGCTCCAAGGGGGCAGGTGAAGGGGCCTTTTGACCCCAGGAGGGCATAGAGAAGCTACAAGACTTCCAGGAGGGAACTAAGAGGGAGCAGTGTAGGCCCAGGAAGGCCTAGCCAATAGAGGCAGAGAGGTAAGTGTCTTAGTAGACAGATTGCCCACAATGGCATAGCAGGCCAGAGAAATGGAGAGTTGCCCAGGTGACAGGTGCCTCTGGAGGGTGTAGCAGGCTCCAGGAGTCAGAGAGACTGAGAGATGCTTCACATAACAGATTCCAGGAGCCAGAGAGACACTTACCTAGTAGATGAGGAAAGATGAATGGTTATAACAGGTGGTGGGAAGAAGCAACTGAAAAGGTGGACTCTAGAATTTGGAATCAAATTTTGTGGGTGGCAGAAGCCAGCAGGAACAAATGATCCATACATACCTTAGGAGAGCCAAATCAAAAACTTGGTTTGGTTAGGAGAGAAGTGGACCCCTTGAAAGGAGGCTCATATATGCCCCTCCGGGGTTTCAAGCACCAGATGAGTGAAAATGCTCCAAGATGTGGTTGGGGTTTTTATTGTAAATATGAAAATACAGATAGAGACATCTGGAAGAGTCTAGACTGAATCAGACCATGAGAGGAGGGGATGGGGAGAACAAGAGAAAAAGAGAGGGGCCAGAGAGCAAAGGGGCCATGAGTGAGCTAGCCTGAAGTCAAGAGTGGAGGATCAAGAGAGCCCATGGCCAGAATGGCAAGTTTGTGTAGGAATGAGAAGCTGAGGAAAGGGAAGTGAAGCCCAGCACCTGGGCTGGAGAGGTTTAGAGTAGGGGGTGGGATTAGAAGTGCTGGGAAGAGCCACAAGTACTGAGTGAACCTAGAAGCCAAGCAGACACTTTGATATACTGATAGGCACCACAGTTAGCCATTTGTCCTGAGATTTTGGGGACCTGACAGGAATGTCATAGGTTTTTGAAACCTTAAAGCCCACCACACCTCCAATACCTGCCACCCAATGACACACTCTTCCAACAAGGCCACGCCTCATAATCTTTCCTAAACAGTTCACCGCATCTGAGTTTACAGGGGCCATTCTCATTCAAACTCCCACAATGCATTTGAACCACCCAGCCTTTGAGAGGGATGTCTGAGTCCTCAACAGAATGGAGACTTAAGAATAAATTCCATCTGTGACTTTAAGATGCTAAAAAGCTCCTCTTACCCTACTGGGCCTCTGTCATGTGGAAAGGGAAGCCTCTTCTCTGTGATTTGGGACATTTTTCCCTGACAAGTTTTTCAGTCCGCCTGGGGATGCCCCAAATTGACATTTTTCTACTGCTACATTTGCTGTCTCTGCTCCCTTTGTTCTCAACTCCCTCCTTGCCCACCACTAGGTGCTTCAGTCCTGCAACTTCTCTACACCCTCCAGGCCGATGTGATATTGGAATCCTCCCCTGGGTGGTGTTCCTGCTTGTCACCCTGTCCCTCATGGCTATACTGTTTCTGTCTCTCAGCTCCCTCCAGGAGTTAATTAGAACCATCTGTGTTGCAGAGTTCATTTTTGTTATTCTTTCTCCTTTTCTCCTCGGACTCAGAGATTTCATTAAAGCCTCACTATGTTACTACAAATGACTTGGCCTCTGTACAGGTCTATGGCCAAGAATGGCACACTTGATTTTCAAATTCTCCTATATGGTCAAAAATTTCTGCCATCGCACAAATGATCTCAAATCTCTTATATCTAACCTTCTGGGCTCTACACTCCCAAAATTCTTTTATCTCTAAGCTTTTCTACTTCCCACTCTTCAAATCTTTTGTCTCTATATTTCTCTGCACTCTGTTCTCTAGAAATCTTCTAAGGCTTCTGTGCAAGCACTCTTTATCTCAGGATTTGTAAATTCATTGGGTATGGTTAAAGAATCTGTAAAATCTGTAAGAAAAAGTTAGTTTAAAATTTGTAACAAAACGCTGGGCATCTTTAATCCCAGCACTTGGGAGGCAGAGGCAGGCAGATCTCTGTGGGTTCAAGGTTAGCCTTGTCTACAAAGTGAGTTCCAGGACACCCAGGCTACAGGAGAAACCCTGTCTTGAAAACAAACAAACAAACAATAAAACAACAACAACAAAAAACAACTTGTAACAAAAGGTTGATAATTTAAAAATCTATGCAAAAGTATATCTACAACTTTTATCTCTTTTTATAAACTTAAAAATTTATGTAAGCTTCAGGGAATCTCAATTTGAATGACTGATGTCAATCAACAGTCTAAGCTTTCCACCCTATTACCTATCCCTGAGGGTAGGTAAGTCCCCTGGTCTTAGGACTCTTCCCCTCCCTCAACTACCAGGATCATGGGCCTGGAAGTTTCAAGTGTACACCCAAATGAAGATTTTCCCCTAAACTCCTTAGCTTTACCTTCTGTCCCTAGTCTATATCTGTCCAGGAAAATTTCAAATCAACTCCATACTGCAAACTGCTCCAAAACTATCTCCAAAGCACCAGCCCTAGGTGCTTCTGACAGAATTTCTGATCAGCCTGAGTCTCTGCATCCCAGGTTGCTCCAAGGCAGCTCCAGGTGATTCTTCGGAACCTGGGCAGCAAGTGAAACAGATGTCCCCAGCCTGCACTTCTCTGCATTCACAGTTTTGAACAATGTTACAGTCTTCCTGCCACCCCCAACAAAGACGCCCCAATTAGAGCTAAGAAGCAATTACAGAAGAGATTATGTTGCTCCTCATCATCAACAAAAAGGCTGAAATGTTAGGGACAAGGCTTACTCAGTGCCAATGGCTTCTCTCAGTTCTTCTCACCCTGATCTCTACTCTAACTGTTTCCATCCCAGAGCTCCTCTTCCCTTCCACCAAGTTATTCCTATATAAACCTGCCATTTTATCCATATACTCTCTTGGTCCTTCTCTCCTTCCTTGGTCCACTTGCTCTCTCTCCTCTTCTCTCTCTCTTCTCTTCCTCTCTTGCTTTGCTCTGCCCCCTCTCTTCTCATGGCCAGGTTTGTAGTATGAATCTTAAAGGTACTTATTAATAAAATCAAATCTGAGCCAAGTATTGGGGTGAATACTGAATGATCAGAGAAATAGAACAAACCACAGCTAACTCACCTTGCCAGTTCCTCAGTTGATCCTGTTTCCTCAGACTGGAAGCTTCTGAATCCTCATCTGAATGGATCTCAGCTGAACTGCTGCTAGAAAGCCTAAAAGCTTAACCACCTAAAAGCTTCTAGTTTTTGGTCTTCACACCTTACATATCTTTCTGCTTTCTGCCATCACTCCCTAGGATTAAAGGCTCACTTCTTGTGATTAAAGGCGAGTGTCACCATGCCTGGCTGTTTCCAATGTGGCCTTGAACTCACAGAGATCCAGAGGGATTTCTGCCTATGGAATGTTAGGATTAAAGGTGTGAGTGCCACCATTTTCTAGCCTCTGTATCTAGTGGCTGTTCTGTTCTTTGACCCCAGGTAAGTTTATTAGGGTGCACAATATTTTTGGGGAACACAATACCACCATACAGGTTCAGTCTGGACTCTTCTAGATGCTTCTGGCTGTTCTCTCTTTCATATCTACAATAAAAACCTCCTCAACTATACTTTGAAGTGGTCATGTTCTCATTTTCATTCAGTAACGATCCATGGAAGGCAGTTTGGTTCAGTATGACTAAGTAGCCAGTGTTGGTTCAAACTTTAGAAGTCTAACTCCAATTAGTTTATTTATGGCATATTTAAGCATAGCACAACTGGTGAAAACTTTTCTGATGATAACTAGCTCAATCTCATGTGCACAATAAAGCATACATAAATCTCCTTGAGGAACAAGATCAGATGTGACTGCTTTGAAACTCTTTATAAAGTACATGTGATACCTTTCATAAAGATAGATTCTATAGACTAACTGAGAAAAACAAGTTTATGATAAGAGTCTGGAGGAGGATCCAGAGTGGTCTCTGGCCACACAGATAGTGCAAAGGTCACCAAGCTAGAATACATGTCCACTACCAGCCTTTTGGCAAAGTAAACACACACACACACACACACACACACACACACACACACACACACATGCACACACACACACACACACATGCACGCACGCACGCACGCACACACACACACACACATATACACAGATACAGGCACACACATAAATAAAATAATGATAATACAAAATAGTTACAAAATAGTAAACATTTTCTGTTTAAGCTGTCAACATAAAACCACAACTCTCACCCCAAAGGGAATAAGAGTTTATTTTGGAGTCAAACAATGCCCTGGGAACATAGATTCAATTTATCCCAATTCCATGTTCCAATGAGGGAACAATTTCATGAAATTCTTACAGAAACAAAAAAAAATAGTTTTCATTGGTCTATGGTGGCACATATGTTTAATCCCAGCACTTGGAAGGCAGAGGTAAGTGGATCTCTGAGTTCAAGGCCAGCTTTGTCTACAGAATGAGTACCAGGACAGCCAGGGCTACACAAAGGAACCCTGTCTCAAAAACAAAAGTACTTTTCAAATACATTGATGGAAACATCAGGTGTGTGGGTTATAGCAAAGTGTGTGGAGGGGAAATCTCACCTATAGGCCTCAGATGCTATTTGAAGGCATCATTAATCTTTTGGTTTTATCTAAGCCAAAAGGTTTTATCTGTTAGTCACAAGGATGTTAGGTCAGATACAGAGGTGGGCAAGTAATGGCTATTAAGAGACTAAAGACAGTCTGACCTCTCCACAATCAGCCTTGTAGTAGGTTCAATGTACGGATTCAGTTTCTTTCTGGGAACTTACCTTCACAATGTCTAGATATACTTTTACAACTTGTTGGGACCCTAGGAAATGTCTTTGTTTTACACCAAACTTAGTGGATTTTTAAAGATTTTTAAAACAGTTATGTTGAGTAATTATATATCATATATGTGTGATGAGGGGTTTGTGTATTTGGGGGATATTGTCACATTGAACCCCAAGTTAGCATTTGCATTGTTTAAGTAAAATTAACCTTGTGTCAGGAGGCTGAGTTAGCAACTAGTTGGCAGAAAGTGATCATAGAGCATCATAGAGCATCTGGAAGAGATAGAGAGACTCACTGGAAGTAGTAGGGAGAGATTTTGAGTGGCATGGGCTTTTTTAGGTTTTGACAGTGCTGAAGGATGGGCTTTTTGGGTGACACCGGCAAGAAGAGAAGGTTAGGTAGTTTCTACTCAGCTTCTCTGAGCTAGCAGGTTTTCATCACAGCCTTTGAATCTCAAGTCTTATTTATAAATAGAACCATAGAGATTTAGTTAAAGCTACCTTTAGCAGCAGTGACAGAGCCAGTGCCTTCGGGAACATAATTCCTGCCAGGCTGCAGCCTGAGTGGCTGGGCCACTGCCAGAGAAGCAGGCTGGTAAATATGGAGTCACAACAGCTGGCTGAAATAGCAGTAGATTAAGGCATAGCCAGTGTGCCAAAGATAAAAGTTACGTGTATCACAACATGTATGTGGAGATTAGAAGATAACTGCGTGGAGTTGGTCCTTTCCTTCTCTCTCATGCCATCAGCCTTGCTCAGTGTCTTAGTTATGGTTACTATTGCTGAAACACCATGACCAAAGCAACTTAGGGAGAACAGGGTTTATTTGGCTTATACTTCTGTCTTAGTTAAGATTTTTATTACTATGAAGAGACATCATAACCATGGCAATTCTTATAAAGAAAACATTTAATTGGCGTGTGTAGTCAGAAGTTTTCTCCAGTTTCGCCAGGCCCCCACAGTCCTGTGGCCCACTTATAAAATAATCATTCAGAAGCTTATATTAATTATAACTTCTTGGCCATTATCTCAGGCTTATTACTGACTAGCTCTTACACTTAAATTAACCCATAATTCTTATTTATGTTTGGCCATGTGGCTTGGTACCTTTTCTCAGTTGTGCCTTGTCATCTTGTTTCCTCTGTGTCTGGCTGGCAACTCCTGACTCTCTCTTTTCTTCTTCCTGTTTGAATTTCCTATGTGCCTCTAAGCTGCCTTGCTATCAGCCAAACGGTTTTATTTATCAACCAATCAGAGCAACATACATTCACAGCATACAGAAAGACAAAATTCAAAACATTACACACGCAAAACAAAATCACCACCATGTGATATCAAGAAACATGTTAGTATATAATCTATTGTATTGTAGGACTAGCAGTATTGTAGGCACAGTTCTGAATCCCAGAGAACCCAGTTAAGTGTTGAGGCACTTGTAAAACCAAGAGCAAAGAACTGGACCAGCCATACATGGTTAGAAATAGAGGTAGTTTATTAAGAAAGAAAAAGCACTTCTGAGAACAGAGGTAGCTACTGAGAGAAGGAAAAAGCATGGACTTAAAAGTATAGATCCATACTAGGTTGGGGGGCACTTACCTTTAATCCTAGCACAGAGAGACAGAGGCAGGTGGATCTCTGTGAGTCGCAGGCCAGCTTGATCTACAGAACTAGTTCCAGGATAGTCAAGACTAATATTACACAGAGCAACCCTGTCTTGAAAAGTATCTCTCTCTCTCTCTCTCTCTCTCTCTCACACACACACACACACACACACACACACACACACACACAAAGAGTGCAGAGCCACAAGTCTTATACCCTTTACAATTCTTTTACCTAGCCACTTGCCTCTTCCACAGTCTCCCCCACACCCAGCCCCCACATATCATGTTGGATGACTAGATGGCCAAAAGTACTCAGAACCACTTCTAAGGTCATTCTTAGAGACAAAAAAAAAACATCACCAGCTGCCACAGAAGTCCCAGAGGCACCCAGGGATTGAAACTCAGGTGAATAATGCCCTTTACTAAGACCAGAACTCTATTTTCATTGAAAAATTTTGATATTTAAACATTGGACAAAAATACTGAGACAGCACCTACAATCAATCATAGGACTCATGCTGAATGGCCAAAAGACAAAGGACAACTGGGGAAATTGAGCCACTATAAGTCCAAATCTCTGAGCAGACACCCAGGATAATGTAGAAAGCTCAGATTTTACAAAAACCTTCAACTTTGTGAGTGTTCTCTTTGGAGGGGCTAGCCAATCAAATCATCCCAGAGTGAAACGGTAGGGGAGCTGTGGGAAGGAGACGCTGGTAAGCTATGTCTCCTCCCCTCATACCCACTGGCATAGCCAGCTCTCAGTGGATGTCAACTCTCTGGTGAGCATACACACACAACCCTTTCAAACACATTTGTCCTTTACAAATATTTGCAAGAAATACTAGAGGTCCTGGGGTCACCCAGAGGAAGAGTCCAAAACAATGCAAGCAGAAATTCTGCTTGGGAAAAATACAGCTCATTTTACCACAGTCCCATCACCCAGTGCCACAGTCATCACTGCAACTGGCCAAGAAAGCTAGCAGCTCTAACACTGAATTCTTAGAGGCGCTGAGCCTTAGTGTGGAGTTCCAGGGAAGAGTAAACAGAGGTGGCACAAAGAATGCTGAGTTGTCTGACCGGCTCTACCAGATCAGAGAAACTAAGGTCATGAGAGTATCTAGGAAGTGAGGGAGGCCTGGTGGAGAGCTAGGGTTTGGCACTAGAGACAGCTCCAGACCAGGGTGAAAAACCAGTCTCGATGCATGCACAGAACAAAACCTAACACACTCTTACCTTTAAAACACAGCCCTGGTGTGCACCCTGGTGCTCTCTCCAGGTACTGCCTAATGGTCCAACCCCATTTCAGAGAAAATATAACCTGACGGACTGCAAAAAGTGTATCTCCTCCTCCTCCTTGTGTCAAGGTGGCAACGCCCAAGAAGTTTTAGAATTGCTTCCATTAAGAAGTCCAGCTGCCTGAGGCCTGCAAAGTGAGAGAGACTAGGAGACCAGGTAGTCCAGAGATAGATTCCTAAGTGTTCCACTAGGTGACCTCAGCATGATACTCCATGCTTAGTTCATCATGGGTGTGTGGCCTCCCACTTGGGAGAAACTGGAGTCCAAATCTCTGAACCCAAGATAAATTAGAAAACCCAGATTTTTACAAAAAGATTAATTTGAACTTTGTAAGTGTTCACTTTGAAATGGGGCTAGCCAATCAAATCATATGTTTTGAGTGAGTTTGAAATGCATCTACCGTAAGTGTTGCAGCTTGGATGGAAAAGTATTCTGGCAACTGGGAACCAAGGTTTACCACAAAGTCACTGTAAGCACATCAGCTAATAATTCTGCTTCAGGGAAAGGTTTCCCCAATGTAACAACTGTGCCCTGGCAGGGAAGGGTTTCCCCACAAGGAAAATGTTACAGTCCCGTTCTCACCCAAACCTCATTCAAGAGAGTTATTGGGAGGGAGTAGTCTAGGGAGTGGCTGTCTCTGCCAGGGTGGAAAAGGCAGCAGCAAACTGAACAGACACAGGACTTCTTAGGGGCAGAATTTTTCCAGGGTGAAGATTTTCAGGGTGGGAATAGGTCGAATTTCAATCCCACCCCTCAAGCTTGGAGAAGCTTAGAGATTGGCTGGATTTCGTGTTCAGGGGTTGGTTGGTTTCTGTGCTGTGCTGGTCAGGGGCAGAGTGTGTTTCTTTGGCTCTGGTTACAGGGCCAAGGTGTGTTTCTTTCACTGGCCCTTTTTAAACCTTTTGGTTCTAATTTCAGGGCCAGGGTATTTTTCTTTCACTGTCTCTGGTTTTAGGGCCAAAGTGTGTTTCTTTGGTTCTGGTTTCAGGGTCAGGGTGTGTTTTTTTGGCTGGCCCTTTTTCCCTACACCTGCCCCATCTCAGTAACAAAGTAGGGCCAGTTAAATTTCAAAAGATACCTCGGCCTTGAGTGGAAGATCTGAGATCTTTTCAGATACTAGGGCCCATTGGCAAGGCACTCACTCAGAGGTCACAACTCCTACCCAACTTGCCTAGAGCTAGACCCAGCACCGATTGGACGCCGCTAGGGACATTGGGGAATGTAGTCTGGATGTTGTGTGCTCCCCTTCCCCCACGTCCCCCCAAGTCTAAGTCGTCTCAGACTATATTTCCCAGTCAGGGCTCCAAGCAAAACCCAGCTGCCTGGAGAAAATCCTGGACGAATGGACTTGGGTGAGGGGGTCGCTAGGGGTTGTTGTTTTTCTCAGACACCCGCCTACGCCTGGGGGTGGGGGTGGGGGAACGGAGCGGGAGGTGGGCCAGAGACTACAAGTCCCAGGGAGTGCTGGCGGCGTTCGCTAGGCGGCCTGTACGAAAGAGGAACCCGCCTAGTGTATGGTGAGTGAGGGCCCTGGTCCGACTAAGGCTGTACGCGATAAAGGCTGCCCGGCTCGGAGTAGCTCAGACTCCAGAACTCGCTCATGGCCCAGCGGGAGCGACCACCGTCTCGCTGCCATGTTGTCAGTGATGCAGCGGTACGGGAGGAGCCGGGAGCGGAGCGCGGTGGTTGTGCAAATGGATGAGGAAGGGAAGGTTGCGAGGAAAAAATAAACCGCAGAATGGCGGTGCGCTGGAGCAGAGCAGGAAGTAGGAGGTGTGGGACTTCCGTTGGTCTGTTAGTGTCACGAATCGGTCCAGGTCCTGCCACAGGATGTGGTCTTCTTGAGGACTTTGCTGTGCGTTATTAGCGTGATAAATTTCCTACCGCATTTCGGCGTTTGGCCTTTGCAGCTTCTCCCCCCAATTCTGTTCTTAGTTAATTCAAAATTATGTAGGCATGTTTTTTGAGACCGGGCCAAGTAGCCCCTGGAAGCCTAAAACTTTGGATCATCCTGCTTCTATTGCCCATAATCTTGTGTTTCTTAGTATTACTACAGTGTACAGAGAAGGCAGAACAGAGATCATTTCATTTTTTCCCCACCTTGTTGTGTGCAGCTGGAGGATATGGTTGGGGAGCTGAATCCAGGGCCTCTTACATTTTAGGCCCTTGCTGTTCAACCCCTGTTTTTTCTCTATCATAAATCCTGCAGAAATCCATGGCTTGGCCTTCCTGGGTTGATCTAGGTCACAAAAATAGTTTGATGGTGGGTACACTTAAGAGCCACACAATACTTTGAGTACTTTTTTATTTTTACTGACCCTGAAGCTTGTAGAAGGAACTACAGATCTGGATTATGCAGATAGTTTCTTTCCTTGACTTACATATCCTGGCCTTAATAGTCTTTCCCAACGCAAAGCAAGCACATATCTTGATGAACTTGAGCTCATCTTAGGCAAGCTCTTTTGTCCATCGGCTTGCATTTAATTTGGATCTATAAGATAACTTGTTTAAAGAACATTGCTACCAGGCAGTGGTGGCATACACCTTTAATCCTAGCAGTCAGGAGACAGAGGCAGGCACACAGCATTGCTTTGGACCTGAGAAATGGCTTAGTGGTTAAAAATGTGAGTTCTAGTTCCAGCACCCATATCCAGGTGCTCACAACCACCTGTAACTTCAACTTAAGAGGATCCAACTCCATATATATATAATTATGTAATTAAAAAATCTTTAAGAAACTATGGAGAGATGGCTCAAACTAAGAGCACTTGCTGCTCTTGCAGAGGACCAAGGATGAGTTCCTAAACACCTACATGGTGCCTACAATCATCTGTAACTCCAGTTCTAGGGGATCTGGCACCCTATGGCCCTCTGAAGGTACCAGTTACCCATGAGTAGAATAGGCTGTTCTCAAACTCAGAAATACACATACCTCTGCCTCCAGAGTGGGATTAAAGGCCTGTACCACCACTCCTTGTACTTTTTTATTTTTGTGGGTTCACTGAGTTCAATTAATGCTGCCTGTTGGAATGTTAACTGATCTTGTTGTTGGCTTGATCTTATACAAGAAGTCATAGTTTCAGTGAGTTCATATGTGCAATGATTGTATCATGTCCAGAAGACAGCAATTTACAACGTTATTCTCCATCCTCCAGCTTTTAAATTCTTTCTGTCCTCTCTTCCACAATCTTCCCTGAGCCTTGGAGAGGGGAGGGTTGAAATAGATGTCCTATTTAGGGCTGAGCATACTTATTCTCAGTTCTTCACCCACCAGCTAAGTTATCTTTTTACTTATTTATTTATCTATTTATTTATTGAGACAGGATCTGGCCTTGAACTCACAGAGACCTTCCTGTCTTTGCCTCCCAGGTACTGGGATTAAAGGTGTGTACCACAATACCTGGCCTAGATTACCTTTTAAAGGAGAATGCAATAGTGTGTGACATTTTGATCTTTGGCATATGTCAGTATGTCATGTCACTACCCTGGGCCAGATGTATTCTATTCTTTTGACCTGGATGCCTAAGGAGGGATTTTCCTTTCTGGTATTACCAGGGAAATGGGAGGTGGTACCTAATCAATCATGAGGGAGTTTCCTTTGAACTACCAGAGTTTGGCCTATAGCTTGTGCTTGTTTCTAACTAGTTCTTATAACTTAAATTAACTCATTTCTATTAATCTACATCCTGCCATGTGGCTTGTGGCTGTTTGTAGATGTAACTGGCTTGTTAAATAAGAAACACAGAACCGATTGCAGAGTTAAAAACCATAAGGTCAGAGCAAGAGTGGAAAACCTTACCCTAAACTGCTTCTGCTGTTCTTCCTCTCTGCCAGAGACCTACTTCTCTGCGTCCTGTCTATTTAAAAACTTTCTGTTCTCTTCTCTCATTGGTTGTAAACCCAGCCACATGACCTCCTCGTCACTGCCTGTTTGTACAGACCTCCAGGTCTTCTATGGTTGGTATTGAGATTAAAGGCATGTGTCTGCCATGCTGCCTGTGTCCTTGAACACACAGAGATCCACCTAGCTCTGCCTCCCAAGTGCTGGAATTAAAGGCGTGCCCCACTACTGCTCAGCTTCTGCTCTGGCTTGCTCTGACCTCAAGGCAACTTTATTGACATACAAATAAAATCACATTTCAATACAAATAAAATATCACTACATTTCCCCTTTTCTATTTTAATAAAAAGAAAGAAAAGGAAAAAGTTATAACTAATGTAAGAAAAACTATATACAAAAGTATAATAACTATATATACCATATATACAAACAATAAATACCTAAACAATGCCTAGTCCATTTGTATTTGACAAATTCAGAGAAAATAATTCCATTATCTATCCTATTTTGGTAAGTCCAGAATGTACCTGATTCACCTTTTATCCTAACTTATATTGCTAACGGAACTGTCTTATAACATCTTTCAAATTTATACACTTACAGCTCTTAGTGAGTTTTTCTGAAATCCTTAACAAAGATAATTATAACTATAACTAACTGATCTTCAACTCCCTCAGAGACCCAAGAAGGAAATACTACTACCTAATAAAAAATAAAAACAGGAAGTGCATGCAAGCAGCTTCCAAAAAAAAAAAAAAATGTGAGTTGACAGAAACAGCCAGCTGTCTGGACAGTCACCTGAGGTTTCTCTGCAGTGTTGGGGCATCATCTTCAGCCTATAGGCTTAGCGTATCTGACAGACTCTTTTGTGAACTAGGATGTATACAAGGTCAACAGTTTGACCTCACATTTGGTGAGAGCAGTCCGTGTACCAGAAACACCTGAATTCCATTAGTGTCATGTCATGATTCAGGATTTTAAATTCTGGAAATTATTGACGTCTTTTCAATTCAGCTGTCCATTTTTCTTGGCTGTGTATATGTGGCTTCATCTTGGCATCCTGTTCTTCTCCACATCTCTCTATTAAACGCCAGTCTACTATTGAGAGGGGTGAGCTTATTCCATTGCACATCAGAAGCCATTGGCCCACTCCCTGTTCAGCTGCCTTCGAAGAAAATGGCACGGTACCTTTTACAGATTGCAAAGGTCACTCACTGCAGGGATGTCGCCATATTGTCCTGCCCTCAGAAGATGCCTTTTGTTAAAGCCACAACCACACTTGTTTTGGCAAGAATTGGTAGTCCTTGGTTTAATGCCCTGTCTGTCCTGTTTGTCAGCAGTTGATTAGAGGATACTTTGTTGTCCAGTGGCTAACTTTTGCCACAATGAAAGTTAACTCCATATGCAGTTTCTTCAATGCCCATATTTTCTCTGAAGTAGATTGGTTCTGCCAGGAGCCGTCATGTCTCATAGTCATAGCAAAAAAGAAAAATTCTTAAGTTATTAAAACATTTTAAATGCCATATTCTGTAGAACTCTGAAGGGTTTGAAGATGACCTGTCTATCTAAAATATATCTGTTTGATATTGAAAACACTCCTAATATGACTACAAGTTCAATTGTAATGTCTAACCACTAATTTTCATTTCTATATATCCTAATAGTTGGTAATACTAACATTCAAGGATTAGCAAATTGCATTAATTGTTAAATGAATGGTATAAATACAATATCTCGAGCAAGATTAGAAATACGTGTATGGTATATTCTAACAATCTCAATAATAATAATTTGTATACAATATAAAACAATCCAATCGAATGTAAAGTATTTAAAACTAGTAATTGTCTTTTTCTTTTCTTTCTTTTTTTTTTTGTTTAACAAGCACCTTTTGCCTAGCACTTTTCCTAACCCTTAACAACAACTTGTAACCAACCCTCCTAAACAATGAAAACTATCCCAGACCCAATACCCATAAAAAGACCAAAAAACCACCCACCCCACACTACCCCTTTGGGAATGTGGGCGTCGAATTCTTAAAATTGCTTCCTGCTGGGTATGGGCAAAGTTATCTTTATTCTGAAAAGAAAAATGTTGGGTTAATTGTCAAATTCTAGGAAAGATAACTATATTCTTTGTTTTCAATAATGCCAAAGTTCAGGGTTTATCTCAAGTCCTTATTCAAGTAGTCTTTGAAACTGGATCATCTCAGCTAGCCAACTCAGAATTGCTCTAAGCACTTTGTAGTCCAAAGCTGATCTGTAGATGATGTTTGTCAGCTTAGTGATAGTATTTTCCACGTGGAATTGTCATTGTGGGGCCCCATCTTCTTCCTGGAGATTTCAGTTGAAGTTAGGCCTGGCCGTGATTTCCTGCAGAAAACTGAAAAGAGACTCGAACACAAAGACATGTATAGGCAGCTAATTGAAGCCTTTTCTCTAGAATTAATTAGTACTCTATATGACCATTATTATCTTAACAAAGTTTAAAATACATATATATACATGTATATGTATATATGTATATATATATATCTTGTAAATTTTGATATAAAATTCATACTTTAAGAAAAGTTTAAAGAATCAGAATAGAATCAAAGAATTGAGATTAGTAATAGAATAGTCCCTTAATTAATTTGGTTTTTCTCCGGTCCCATGTCAGAAGATGGCTCTTTCTTCTGGTATGATACATTTTCCTTTTAACAACATGCTTGAGTTTAAAGGAGGAGGGAGCCATTCTCTAACTCCAAAATCAGCTTGAAGCTTTAATTGAACTGGGACTACAAGAAGACTAAGAGTATTAATTTTTTAGTGAAGAGCAGAAACATTTAGAAAGATTTATGAAATTTTGTAGATGATATACCAATAGGCCATTTTACTCTTTTTCCTGGGACAGATGATTTGTCCTTTTTCTTCAGTTGTCTCATTTGTCCAGTGTTCTTCAGATTCCTTGGCCTTCATTCTCCTAAAAGACAAAAACAAAAACCCTTCCCCAAGTCTAATTTGGGGGAGGTCCCCTTTTGGCAAGTTATATCTGATTAAATGAAAAGGCATGTATTAATGGTATAAGTGAGTTTAAACTGGATAGTCATGTTGGTAGATGAACTATCACCTCTTCTAATTAAGAGGTCTCTCTTGTTCAAATCGAACCTTTATCAGTTTTGATGGTACACACAGCTTATCTTCTCCTGCAGAAACAAAAGCAAAACCTCGTCCCCAATGTAACACATACCCTAGTTTCCATTCTGAGGTCAGCACATCCTTGAAGTATATAGGCTGATTTAATTCTGTTGTTTTTTCTATTAACCAATGTCTCTCTGCAGCTGTTGTTCCTTTCTCATTAGCATTGAGAAAATTCAAAGTTAATAGAGCATTGTGCAGTCTATTTCTGGGGGTTTTTGTTACTCCTTTCTGTTTATTTATCATGTCCTTTAGAGTTCTGTTGGATCTTTCTATAACTGCTTGGCCTGTAGGATTGTGTGGTAGACCTGTAATGTGCTTTATATTATAATAAGTAAAAAACTGTTTCATTTTAATAGAGACATATGCTGGAGCATTGTCAGTATTAATTTGTGCAGGTATACCCATGATGGCCATAACTTCTAGCAAATGAGTGATTACAGAATCAGCTTTTTCAGAACTCAAAGCAGTTGCCCATTGAAATCCTGAATAAGTATCGATAGTATGGTGTACATATTTCAATTTTCCAAATTCTGCAAAGTGAAACACATCCATCTGCCAGATTTCATTCCTCTGAGTACCCTTTGGGTTACATCCTGCTGGTAATGGTGTCTGATTATAGAAGGAACAAGTAGGACATTTCTTTACAATTTCCTTGGCTTGTTGCCAGGTTATGGAAAAATCCTTTTTTAAACCTTTACTATTGACATGATGTTTCTTATGAAATTCTGAGGCCTCCAGCACATTTCCTATCAATAATTTATCAATCTCATCATTACCTTGTGCTAGAGGGGCCTGGCAGACCAGTATGGGATCAGATGTGAGTTATATATAAAGGATGACTCCTTTCCCTGATTGTATCTTGTAATTAAGAAAAAGAAGAGAAGAAGGGAGTCAGAAGAAAGAGAGAAGAAGAAGAAGAAAAGAAGAAGAAGAGAAGAAGAAGAAGAAGAAGAAGAAGAAGAAGAAAGTCAGAAGAAGAAGAAGAAAGAGAGGAAGAAGAGAAAAGAAGAAGACGAGAGCTGGAGTAGGAAGAGGAAGGAGGAGGAGAAAGAAGAAAGAAGAAAAACGAAGAAGAAGAAGAAGAAGAAGAATGAGAAGAAGAAGAAGAAAGAGAACGGGTCAGAAAGAAACGAAGAGAAGGTTGAACTATAATAGTTTTGAGTTACCGGTGGAGAAACAAAGAAATAAAAGACATCTCTCTCGAACGCAAAATATTTTCTGAACTTCCATTATGATGAAGTAGAAGACAGATGCATATAGAAAAGTATAAAAAAGGTGGGTTTTAAATTCAAGGACAGATCCCGGTATCAGAACACAATCACTGCTGCTCATCAGCGAAGTAAAGCTGGATATTCTAGGTTGTTGGAATATCAAAAAATTGAAAAGAGATACCATACAAGGGTGCCAGTTGCCTGTGCATTTCCATTCTATTGTAGAAACTGGTATTATTATATATTACGTTTACTTGTCTTGAAAGCTTCTAATTATTTATGTATTTTAAAACTTATTTTCTATAATTGTCATATAATAGGCAATTTCTTCACGTGTATTCAATTTAAGAAAGGTGTTATACGGTCTGGACAGCGTTTATATGTGCAGTCTGGGCAAGCCGTTGCCTGACCACATGAGCGGAGCGTGCATTAAGAAAACCGTGCACTTGCAAGCTCTTAAAGCAATGGCGACTAGTGGGGCCAGGAGCCATGTCGGTAAATAAAAGGCCATAGGGAAGGGCTCAATAACTGGGAAAGAGAACTGTGTAGGGGGAACTAAGGAAAGACTGGTGTACTGGACTCCAGTGTTGAAAGTATGTTCGAAGCTGTTTTTTTTCTCTTACAGCTTGTGCCTCACGTCCTATGTTGAAATACTTCCCCCCATGTTAAATGCCATATGTATTTTTTGTTGGGATCATTGGCTCCCCAATAATGACATGGAGGCGTATTAATTATGAAAGCTCAGCTGATAGCTTAGGCTTGTTTCTAACTAGCTCTTATAACTTAGATTAACCCATTTCTATCGATCCTCTTAAATAGCCTCCATTACAGAAAGAATCAAGTTCAAAAAATCACTGTCTATGTACTACATAAACCGAGTTTGAGGCCATTGCGCTGAGAATACATACTAACGCACACGACGAGCGACGGGTACCACAACACCACACACGACACGACGACACACAACTACGAGCACAATACACTTACGCAGTTGCTAGTGTGGTTAATAAAGGCACATGCCTTGCTAAATTTCCAGCCTTGGAATTGGCAGAGGCACAAGGAGCCTTGAAGTTGAAGGCACAACACCACTCACCCAACGCAGGGCATGAAGATAGCACAACTACAGGAGATGGCCTGGGAAAAAATATACGTGACTCGTGTATTACACCTATCATGAATAAGGCTGCAAGACCCTCACATCACACCAAAAATCAAAAAGCGTGACCCTGGGCGAGGAAATAGCATAGGTGAAAAGTGGCCTGCAGAAGCAAAGCATTAGGGAATTTGAGTTTGTATCCACAGCACCCACATAAAATGTTTGAGAAAAGGAGACAGTGGAATTCTGTTTGGATTGGGTGTGTGGATTGTCGAAGACAGGGTTTTTCCTCTGCTGAAATCAATCCTGCCCTGTTCCCTGGTATCTGTGCTCAGGTCCAGAATTAAGGCGACTAGCCTGATGCAACCTCACAGAATCGCAGCCGGCATCTCCGCCATCCACAGTACTGGGATTAAAGCCAGGCTCGCCACCACTGACCTGACCGAACGGAACAAGGTAAGAAAGTATCTTGAGGCCTCCATGAGTAGTCAGCTTCAGCATAGAATATCATTGGAGCTCCAGGGTTCAAGTGAAAGATTACCTGTCTCAAAACATAACAGTGATATGGAGAGACTGGGTTAATAGTATGGTTTAAGTCGAAATCGTAAATACAAAGTAGACTGTTGGTACATGCCCTATTTGAGCAATTACCTTGTAACAACGAAGGTAAGCTTGATTTCCAAGGACTAGTCCG